>NW_028120112.1:0-47500 GCF_965119305.1 Pelophylax lessonae
GGAGTCTATGGCCGATGACCAGGGCAGGTTTATCTTCCTTAAGGGACAGCTGCACGGCCGTCCGTGTACTCTTGCCAACCTTTACGCCCCCAACAAACACTTGGTCACATTCTTTAGGAGTACCCTCCAACGCCTGACGGATTTCTGTTCTGGGCAGCTCATTTTAGGAGGGGACTTCAATGTTGCCCTGTCCCCCCTAGTGGATACTTCAGCGGGTTCCTCCTCCATGCCGTACGCCGCTCTGCGCGCAATAAAAACCCTCCTGACGACACTTCTCTTGCATGATTCGTGGCGTACCCTGCATCCAGTCACTAAGGACTTCACCTTCTACTCGGCCACCCACGATCGTTATTCCCGTATTGACTACCTTTTTGTCTCCCAGGATCTTCTGCCAAACCTCCACTCTGCCTCCATCGACCCAATGTTTTTTTCGGATCATAACCCTATTAGCATCTCTTTCTCTTTCCCCACTCGGTCCCATGCTTCGCGGGCGTGGAGAATGGATGGTTCCATTCTCTCTGATGCGACATGTGTTTCCGCGCTCACGGAACGTCTTCAAAACTACTTTGCCGAGAACCAATCTCCGGATGTTACCCCCATCACACTTTGGGCAGCCCATAAATGCGTGATCCGAGGGGAATTTATAGCACTCGCCTCGAAACGCAGGAAAGCTCACTCGGCTCAAGTGGACTCTCTATTGCTGAAAATCCGTAATCTGGAATGCGCCCACAAGCGCTCCCTTGCGTCCGCCACCCTCACGGAACTTAATCTGGCTCGTCAGGAGCTGTTGGAGACTCTTGGAAGAACTGTCCGCCGCAAATTAGTTCTGTCACGTGGTCTGTTCTATGAACATGCTAACAAATCGGGCAGGCTCCTGGCTAGGGCACTCCAACAAAAACGGGCTGCCAACACTATCCACTCCATTGTTGATCAGACGGGTAAAACGCTAAATTCAACCCCTGACATAGCAGCCCAGTTCGTGAGCTACTATTCCCACCTGTACAATTTGCCGCGGTCGAACTCTCAGGAGTCCCAAAGCTCCAGACTCCAGGACATTAGACGATTTCTGGAACAATACTCTCCTTCTCCCCTGCCGGACGCCACTCTATCTGAGCTAGATGCCCCCATCACTTTGACGGAAATCATGACGGCTTTGAAGCAATCTAAACCAGGCAAAGCACCGGGCCCAGATGGCCTTCCGGTGAGTTACTACAAGGCCTTCTTGGATCTCTTGCTACCACACATGGTGAATGCTTTTAACGCCTTTCCGGACGCTGACTCCCTTCACGCGGACTTCTTGGAGGCACATATCGCGGTCCTCCCAAAACCGGGTAAAGATGCATCCCTGGTCCCTAACTATCGCCCCATATCGCTCCTTAATGTAGATGTCAAAACATATGCCAAGATACTAGCTAATCGCCTTCTCCCTTCTATTCCTGATGTGATCTCCCTTAACCAAGTCGGTTTCGTACCTGGCCGGGAAGCGAGGGATAACACTACCAAAGCCCTCCACCTACACCACTGGCTGTCCACGTCTAACACCCCCGGTTTCTTTTTGTCCCTCGACGCGGAGAAGGCGTTCGATAGGGTGGACTGGACCTACATGACTGAGACACTCGGGGCCCTGGGCCTGACTGGCCGGTTCTTGCGGTTTGTCTCGGTTCTGTACTCTGGTCCCTCGGCGCGGGTCCGGGTCAATGGTGCTCTTTCAGACGCCTTCTCCGTGTCGAATGGCACGAGACAGGGCTGCCCTCTGTCCCCCCTGATATACATTCTCACCTTGGAGCCCCTTCTCCGCCAAATCCACAACGACCCGAATATCAAGGGTGTTTCCATAAAGGACAAAACTTACAAACTAGCTGCCTACGCGGATGACATTCTCCTTTTCCTTACTGACCCTCTGACCTCCGTCCCTAATCTTCTTTCGGCCCTGAAATCTTTTCAAGCTCTTTCCAATCTCAAAATCAATTATTCCAAGTCCCGCGCCCTCAACATCTCTCTTCCAACTTCGCTCTTGCGGCTCTGCCAAACCAACTTCCCCTTCCAGTGGGATCCCCATGCCATCACATATCTCGGGGTCCAGCTACCACGCCAACTTTCAGACTTATACGCCAAGAACCACTTGACAATCCTACAATCTGTTAAATCGGACCTCCAATCGTGGTCTAAAGGACCCTTCTCTTGGTTTGGCAGGGTCGCAATAATGAAGATGAATATTCTTCCCCGCCTACTTTACATCCTCCATGCTCTCCCCATTCATGTTCCTCCGTCCTTCTTCAAGTCCTACCAACGTATATGTTCGGACTTCGTATGGCGATCCCAAAGGTCGAGACTCCGGTGGGACACGCTCACTCGCCCCAAAGCAGAAGGGGGGGTCGGCTTGCCACACCTGCTTAAGTATCACTGGGCCTGTCATCTTACCCGGATAATTGACTGGCACGCGCATGCAGGTTCTAAGGATTGGGTGTCCTTGGAGTCTGCAGTGTCTGCCGTCCCTGCGCATCATCTCCCTTGGGTGACGCCGTCCAAGACTCCACGCTCCATCCTGACTCACCCCGTTACGGGTGCAACCCTGCGCCTCTTCCATACGATACGCCGCAAGTTGGACCTTTCTCCGAAACTTAGTCCACTGCTACCTCTATACGCCTCCCCAGAATTCCCGCCCGATCTCCCTTTCGTCCCGCCTACGGGGCCATCCACAGAAATGCCCTTTCAAGCGCGTCACTTCTTTGCCGACTCTCACCCTCTCACACACCAAGCCCTTCGCCTTAAATACCCGTCTGCTGACATTCCGTTCTACAGCTTTCTACAGATTAGACATTTTTTACACAGCGCACAACCGGTAGCAGACTGGACTCGCCCTCTTACTTCCTTCGAAAGACTCTGTGAGGCGACGGGGCCACATCGCCATCTGATATCAATACTCTACACAATGCTTTTTCCGACCGCCCATGCACACACGGAGGCGCTTCGGTCTAGGTGGGAGAGAGACCTTGGCAGGGACATTTCTGAGGATGACTGGACGAGAATTTACTATCACATGCATAAGGGATCACTGAACGTTCTTGCGCAAGAAACCGGCTATAAACTCTATACTAAGTGGTACAGAACCCCAGAATTATTGCACAGGTTCTCAGCAGCTAACTCTCCTACATGTTGGAGGTGTGGCCTACACCCAGGCTCCCTCTTGCATGTCTGGTGGGAATGTCCTGTCGTCCAGCCATTCTGGAGGTAGGTACACTCCCTGATTCCCCGGATCACCACCTATACTCCCGACTTTACTCCGGCACAATACCTGCTGCATCTCACGTCTTTGCCCTACTCTAGCTACAAAAAGTCCCTCACGCTGCACCTTATCAATGCAGCAAGGATGTGTGTGCCTTGTCACTGGCGTTCTACCTCCCCCCCCACAGTTGCGGAGTGGCTGAAGAGGGTTCAGAGGGTGGCAGAAATGGAGGACACTATTGCGCAGGCTAAGGATACCCACCACAAATATTACACGACCTGGGCTTCCTGGATACATTTTACGACTCTCCCTGACTTTCAAACACTGACCACTGCATCTTAGATGCTAGTTAAGTCCTGCCGGTTGCGGGATGCTTCGGACGTCTTTTCCCATCTACCGCTGCTTACTTCTTTGGTTGAGACCCCTCGCCGGCACCACGGCCATCAAACCCACCTTCGGAGTATTTTTCCTCACGCTGTCCCTTTCTTCTCTTTTTCTTCCTATCTAATATCCTCTCCTCGTGTTTTTTCCCTACACCTCCCTCTGTTCACCCCTTCCTTTCCCCCCTTACCCTGATGCTCCCCTGCTCCCCCCAAGCTGCAGACCCGATCCCGCCCGCGGGCTGGAACACTTCCCTTCACTAGTCCCTCGTGTGGGTTTCTTCGGAATTACCCACCCCAAGACGGCCTACACGCGTTTGCCGGTTGCCCCCTATGCCCGGATACAGCGTGTTCCCCCATGGGGGTGTCCGGACATATGGGGGGAACCGCATGTGCCCTTGACGTAGCCTTATCCGTATCATACGCAATCGTGATAAACGTTGCAACGGTTTCTTATTTACGTGTTCCCCCCACGGCCCTGAACTATGAATATGGGGACCAAGATTGTCATCTCCTTACTAAACGGTTTACAATGCCTGCCTTGTGATGATCTTGTTTATTCCTATACTCCACTGTCTGATTATATCGTGGTTTGTTCATACAACCCTATTCACAGTATGTAATGTTGCTGTTTCCCTTGTTTTTTTTTTTTTTCATTTGATGCACTTCATATGCCTACAAGTGTTGTTTAATTTTTTTTTACTTGTTATGTCATTCCATTTTAACTCAATAAAATGTCTTTAAAAAAAAAAAAAAAAAAGTTTGATAAAAGTGGTCTGAGGTGGCCCGCCAGTATCTTTGCTAGGAGTTTCAGGTCTAGATTTAATAAAGAGATAGGCCTGTAGCTAGCACAATCCATTGGATCTTTTCCAGGTTTGGGTATCATGGTTATGTGAGCTTGTAAGAAGGTCGTTGATACCTTGTCTGTGTCAGTTAGGGAATTTAACAATTGGACAAGAAGCGCCTTTAATAGGTCTGAGTAAGTCTTATAATACTGTGAGGGGAAACCATCCGGCCCTGGGCTCTTGTTTGGCTTCAGGTCCTTTATGGCTGCCAACAGCTCCTCCTCCAGTATAGGGCTTTCCAGGGCTAGCAATTCATTCTGGGAAAGTGTGGGTAGGAGACTCTGGGTGAGATAGTCATTAATTATAGAAGTTGTGTCTCCTGCTAGTCCTTGGAGTCTATGTTGTGAGGACAAATTGTATAAGTCGGAGTAGAAGTCATGGAACTGTGTTGCTATTTTCTCTGTGGCCTGTTCCACTTTGCCCTTTTTATTTTTAATTCCCACAATATTAGCTAAGATTTGGGCTTCTGTCAGGGCTCTTGCTAGAAATGTGCCACTTTTATCTCCATGTTTGTAGTATATTCCTTTTCGTAGGAATAGAAGATGCTTTGTTTTGGCTTCTAGAAGTTGCTGAAGCTCTTTGCGAGTCTCAGCTAATGATGTGGCCATTTGTTTAGATTATGATTCCTTATGCATTTGTTCTAAGTTAGCAATGGTATTCAAAAGTTCCCAAATCCTTTTTCCCCTCGCTTTCTTGCGTTGTGCACCTAGCTTTATTAATTCACCTCGTATGACACTTTTGTGTGCTTCCCATCATGTTAGGGGGGATACATCTGCAATAGTGTTAGGATGGAAATCATTTTTTATATGGTTAGCTATAACCACATGGGAGGAGGGATCTGTTATGAACGATGCATTTAGTCATCAATTGAAGACTTTTGGTTGTGGTTGAGAGTGTAGCGTTATGGATATTGGTGCAGGATCTGAAATTGTTTGAGAACCAATGGAAGCATTTTTGACAATAGTTAGGTCTCTGAGAAATGAACCAGCAATCTATACATGAGTATCTGTTGTGGGGGATGGAGTAGTACATAAATCTTTACCAGTTGGGTTTAAGGCTCTCCAAGAGTCTATTACCATGAGGGATCTAAGCATTGACTTGATGCTTTTCAGGGTCTTGTATTTGATGCTTGATTTTCCAGATGAGGTGTCCTGCAAGGGGTTTAAGGGCACATTAAAATCTCCTCCAATGATAATACGACCTGAAGCAAAGGCCACCAGCTCATGAATCATTTTTTTACAAAAGGAGGCATGCAATCTATTGGGCAAATAGACATTTGCTAGAGTTGTGGGGGTTCCGGCAGAGGAGCCTTTGAGAAATAAGTATCTGCCCTCTGGGTCCTCCACATGTTGCTCAACGGTGAAGTGAGAATTTTTACTGATTAATATAGTCACACCTTTCGTTTTGGAGTTAGGGTTAGTGGCATGGTATGCCTTTCGGAAGTAAGAGGACTTGAGTTTGGGAATTTGATTCATTTTAAAATTGCGTTTCTTGTAAAAAAAGGGAAATGTGGTTTAGCCTTTTTCAGTTCTCTTAGGAGGGTCAATCACTTCTCAGGAATATTAAGGCCCTGTACGTTATGTGAGAACACTGTGGAATGTTTACCGAGGGAGTTATATGCCATTTTTATGTAATGTGTCAAGAGTCTTTAAGACGTTATTCCAATAGGGTTGTTGTGTACAGTAGTGGAAAGGGATTCATGGTGGGAGCATAGAGGGAGAGAGTAAAGAAAGCAGGAAAATAGAGAGGCAGAGATTCGGAGACAATAGTTGTGATTATCTCCATCAAATTGAGAGTAGATATCTAGGGGATAAACTATATTAAATCAAAGTTGTTGTAAGGTATGTGCGTATGTGGGCTGTTCTTCGCCCACAAATGGACATGGGAGAGCCCACTTGTCAGGTTAATGGGAGGTTTGCAGCGGGGAAGGCAAGATTATACTCAAAATAAAACACTTATTATTCAATATATCAATTTAGTAACAAAATAAATGAAGTAAAAGGCACGCAAATCTCTTTAGGGCCTAGGTAATCTGGTTTTAAATTAAGGTACCCTCGGCCTTAGACGTAGACGATCACCAAGCAGAACAAATCTAAATAAATCAAAATATATCTAAATATAGGAGAAAATTTTGAAAAATCCCCATAATTCTTAAATCATTCAAAACTATACATGGGGGAAGTAACATGAAGGTCATTAACAACAAGTCGAAAAATGAAACTCAGGTCTTTAGGGAAAACCGAGGCTTGAGGCATCTCTGTAATAAAAGAGGTACTTTGTTTGTCAGTACCTACAATCCAACTTGGAGCAGGTGCCCCCTTCAGAGGTATGCCACTGTGTCATCTTGAAACCAAGAGATGAAGCCTCGAACCTCCATGTCCCCGGGAATTAACCTCTGGGTACAAAACAGGGTAGAACAGGAAACCATAAGCTAAAAATATAACCCTTTTCTGTCCCATGTAAAGGAGAAGCAGAAGAGTGTGGATCGCCCTTCACACGGGCAGATGCAATTGTCTGTAGGGGGGAGAAAAAAAAAAACACAACATAGAATGATACCAGTGAGGTGTATGGGAAGAGTCATCTTAGAGCGGGACAGGGCAGTGGTGGAGTTTGCAATAGATATTAGGTTGCCGGACATTAGACCGGAGTACTTCCTCCTACCACATGTCGATCATGTTGAAGTTTGTGTGATGGGCTCTTACAAAATGTAGCAACCAATGAGGAATGCGTGGATGTAGCGTCTCTCAAAGCAGAGACTCGGGGGGGGGGGGGTACGGTGTCCTGTTGTAAAGAAGGCAGCGTAGTCTCTGGTTTCCCCCAGTGTGATGGTACTAACCGTCACTATGAGTGAAAGACAGATAATTAATGGTATGGATTGCTTCAAGTGGGACAGTAATATTTGTCAACCATATCTTCATATAGAAATATGAAGATTTAATATCACCTTAGTGTATTCCATGTGTTTGTCTGTGAGACTTCCCTATTGTTTATGTATTGGGAGGGAATGTGGATTGTGTCTGTCTCATTGTTAAATGTTAATGACCTCACAGTGTTCTGTCTGCCTTAAGAAAGGCTTATTATGGGATGTATATGTGTATGTGGATTGGCTGCTAAGGGGGATGGGGGATTGTCCCACAGTGTATATCTTTGGGTACACTGTATGGAAGTGTAAAACTCTGTTTGGATTGTCAATGTCAGGGCCTGTTTTCAACAAGGTCCACCTGGGCGGTAACCTTGTGGGGGAAAACTGTATAAAAGTCTGTTTCTTCTTCAATAAAGTTGAGTTATACTTCACCCTAAATCAAGAGTCCTGTCTCTCATTGGGGGGATATGCTATGCTATAAGGGATTTCTATGTCCTTCATACCCCCTTGGATAATCACTAAGCTCTTGTAAGAGCTTGTGTAAGAGCTTGTTCTTGTTCCTGCTTCACTCTCTGGGGAAAGAGAGGGTCACCCACGGGAACCTGGAGCCTTGTCGTAGTTCCAGGGTGGGTAGGAGATGGTGAGACCAAAACCAAGCTGCGGCGGTTCGTGGGGTCTGAGGTGCATATGGTGTTGGGTGGAGTGCTTGGAGCCCTCGGGAACCACTAGGAGCATCCGTCACCGGAGGCACCAGGTCGGGGTGCCGGTTGATCCATTACATTGGTGGCAAGCGGTGGGATGGCGTCCTAGTGTGAGGAGAAGCAGCTCTGAGACACCGGTAACATTATTGAGCTGGTTAACACCCGTGCATCATTGCCATGGAAGAGGAATTTTCTAAGGAGGTTGCGAGAGATGCAGATACAGCACAGGGTAGAGGCGTCATACCAGGTCCTGCTAGGATGGCATGATTCTGTGCGCTTGGATCTCTGGAAGGAAACGCTAGCCCGTGAGCAGCACCACCAGGGAAAAATCCCCCCCTCCATCCAGAAAAGGTACTGGTCGCAGTATATAGTGGGGGAGCTGTTTTTGGGAGATACACCGCACAAGGAGCAGACAGTTGAGTTAAGCAGGCTGGTCTGGGCAGAGATGTGGTTGGAAGAGAGCTATAGAGCCCTCCAGTGGCATGTATCCCAAGAATGCCCTTGGATAGCGGATGACAACCCAATGGAAGGCTTTGGCTACGGCGGCCGGGGACTGTTGTACGAGAAGCTGTCAGGGGACCCTAACTTTGGGAGCGATTTGGAGTGGCGGTTAGAGGAAATTATGGATTACAGAGAAAGGATTCTGAGCATCTCGGAAGTGCTCTGGGCACTGGGAGATGTGAAGTTTCTGGCCGTCCAGGAATGGGAGCTGGAGATCGCCTACAGACGGTTGCTGGACTATGCTCAGCGCCAGGGCTGGGTTCCCCTTGCCTGGGATTATCCAGAAGAACCAGCTGACAGTCCCGAAATCCTGACTGAAGAATCAACAATATGGCATAGTAGTAGTGTGCTTTTCTCACCTGCACCCACGGTCTTGGATGCGGATGTCTTATGGGGGATGCAGCAAGTGCTGACTCACCTGGATGAACCTGTTTCTGCACGGGACGAGCTTGGATGGAGGAATGCATCTATCCAGCCACTGGATAAAGGTATGGGAGAAGAGGAAGCCATCTTCATTCCCCAACCACAGGGAGACAGCAGCCCTGACCCCAATGGTGCAGATGGGACCGCGGTCTCTGCACCAGACCTACAGGGATGCTGGTTGGCTGGTCCAGATCCCCAACCTACCCTGCAGGAATACCAGGAGGAGGAGGTAGGCAATCCCTCCTCTCTACAGCAGACCCCCAACCAGGTCCTGGGGGTAGTATTCCCCAACCCCAAACCAGCAGAAGAGCTGGCAACAGGGAAGAGTGCTACCAAATTCTGCCCAGCACCCGCAAAAGCTACAGAGTTCCAGGAAGCTGGGGAAATCGGCCCCTTGCTCCAGCAACAAGCTGATGAAGTGAAGCTTCTACACCCAGCTGAAGCGCTGGCAGCCGGACAGGGAGTCAACGACCTCTGCTCCACACCTGTGGCACTTCTGGAGGCCCAGGGTGAGAAGGGAGAGGAGGTTGCTGTTCTCTGCCCCCAACAGTCAGTCATAGCAGAGGAAACTGTTTTCCCTCCCCAGCCAGGATCTGTGCATCTGGGAGACAGTACCGGAGAAAGGTTGTCCCAATCGCCAGATGGGGGTAAGGAAGATGGAACAGCTGACTCCCCTTCCCAGCAGAAGTTGGTTCCCCAGAATACTGACACCAACCCAGCAGAAGAGCTGGCAACAGAGCAGAGTGCGGTTGGCCTCTGCCCTCAAAATACAAAATATGGAGTTCCTGTGGTAGTGGATAGGACTACAGTCTTCACTTGTATACCCCAAGGATGCTGGACAGTCGGCCCAGATCCCCAATTGCCTGACGAAGTGAGCCCCACCACACTGTCATCTCTCCAGTGGCTGAAAGGACTCACAGGAGAAGGGCCAGTCAACACTTATCCCCAGCAGCGGGTATGTGCTACAAGAGAGGCAGAGGTTGGTTGGGTGAGTAACGCTGTTTTCCAGACAATTTGTTTGGGGTACTGGGTGGGTGTAGACATTGGGAGGGCCCTTGGAACACAATCTACCTTAGAGAGGAAGGAAAATCGCTCTCTTAGCCCCCTAGTCCTCTCTTATGTCTAAGTCACCCTGTGTCTATTAGGGACATAGGGTGCCCAAGAAGCCCAGTCCGGCCTGCCCAAACCAGACTTCCACAGACTAATCGGCTATGAGAGCTCCATGCTCCTTGCCAGGACAAACTTACAAACTATGTGGAACTATGTCAAGGAAGCTGCCGTGATGGATTGACTCTTTGGGACTTGTTACCCGACAAACTCAGGCACAGACCAATTGGAGGTCTGGTACCTGGTCAGTCTACCTTTGTGGGGGGAAGATATGTGATGGTACCAACCGTCACTATGAGTGAAGGACAAATAATTAATGGTTTGGATTGCTTCAAGTGGGACAGTAATATTTGTCAACCATACCATCATATAGAAATATGAAGATGTAATACCACCTTACAGAGTGTATTCCATGTGCTTGTCTGTGAGACTTCCCTATTGTTTGTGTATTGGGAGGGAATGTGGATTGTGCCTGTCAGGGCCTGTTTTAAACAAGGCCCACCTGGGCGGTAACCTTGTGGGGGAAAACTGTATAAAAGTCTGTTTCTTGTTCAATAAAGTTGAGTTATACTTCACCCTCAATCTAGAGTCCTGTTTCTCATTGGGGGAATATGCTATATGGGATTGCTATGTCCTTCATACTCCCTTGGAAAATAACTAAGCTCTTGTAAGAGCTTGTGTAAGAGCTTGTTCTTGTTCCTGCTTCACTCTCTGGGGAAAGACAGGGTCACCCACGGGAACCTGGAGAATTGTCGTAGGTCCAGGGTGGGTAGGACACGGTGAGACCCCAACCAAGCTGCAGCAGTTTGTGGGGTCTGAGGTGCATATGGTGTCGGGTGGAGTGCTTGGAGCCCTCGGGAAGCACTAGGAGCATCCGTCAACAGAGGTACCAGGTCGGGGTGCTGGTTGATCAGTTACACCCAGCTACAAAGTCCAATTGGCTTTGGGACAGGACAACTCTATGTCCAATTTAAAGGATAGCACCAAGACCTGAGTTCAGCAATCCCCATACAATCTTGCTGTCTGTCGTCGTGTAGTGGGTGTAAACATGCCTGTGCGCGCTTTTCCGGCGAGTTAAGAGGAGTGTGTGGTGGGCTCCTAGTGAGGGGGGGAGCAGTTTGTAATCCTGATACCAATCCGGCAGTTCTAGCAGAGGCATCTGTAATCTATCACAAAAGTCCGCTAGGTCATTTGGGGACCTCAGCACATGTTGTTTCCCGTTGTGGGAGACAGTGAGCACAAAGGGGAAGCGCCATTGGTATTCCAAGTCCTTCTCCCTGAGAGCATTCAGCAGTGGACGCAATGCTCTCCTGTTCTTTAAGGTTATCTGGGATAAGTCCTGGAATATCAAGATTGGGTTGTCATTGAAGGTTATAGATTCTATTTGTCTGGCCTTGTACATTATTTCTTCTTTAAGTGTGTAACTCTGGAAGCAACAGATAATGTCCCTAGGGGGTCCCGAGTCAGGGCGTTTAGCTCTGAGGGCTCTGTGTGCACGTACAAAATCAATTGTTGCATCCACATGGCTCTCTTGAATGTTATTAAAGATTTTCTGAAGTGCCTGCGGGATTTGGTCAGGGGTTACGGATTAAGGGACCCCCCTAATCGGCAAATCATTGCATCTCCCCCTATTATCCAGGTCCTCTAGCTGCCTGCTGACCTCGAAAAAATGTTGAGAGTGGGTTATTGCTACAGTATCTCACAAAAGTGAGTACACCCCCTCACATTTTTGTAAACATTTTATTATATCTTTTCATATGACAACACAGAAGAAATGACACTTTGCTACAATGTAAAGTAGTGAATGTACAGCTTGTATAACAGTGTAAATTTGTCCCCTCAAAATAACTTACCACACAGCCATTAATGTCTAAACCGCTGGCAACAAAAGTGAGTACACCAATAAGTGAAAATGTCCAAATTGGGCCCAATTAGCCATTTTTCCTTCCCAGTGTTATGTCATTCCTTAGTGTTACAAGGCCTCAGGTGTGAATGGGGAGCAAACTTTTTTGGTCGACCATGGTGAGGTCTGTTCTAAGTGGAACCTGTCCTGTTAGACCACGGTATGGTCTTTGCCACCGTGCTGCAGCTCAGTTTCAGGGTCTTGGCAATCTTATTTTAGCCTAGGCCATCTTTATGTAGAGCAACAATTCTTTTTTTTTCAGATCCTTACAGTGTTCTTTGCTATGAGGTGTCATGTTGGACTTCCAGTGACCAGTATGAGAAAGTGAGAGCAATAACACCAAATTTAACACACCTGCTCCCTATTCACACCTGATGCCTTGTCACATGACACCCGGGAGGGAAAGTGGCTAATTGGGCCCAATTTGGACATTTTCACTTAGGAGTGTACTCACTTTTGTTGCCAGCGGTTTAGACATTATTGGCTGTATGTTGAGTTATTTTGAGGGGACAGCAAATTTACACTGTTATACAAGCTGTACACTCACTACTTTACATTGTAGCAAAGAGTCATTTCTTCAGTGTTGTCACATGAAAAGATATAATAAAATATTTACAAAAATGTAAGGGGTGTACTCACTTTTGTGAGATACTGTGTGTGTATATATATACATATATATATATATATATATATAATTTGCTTATGTAGTTTAACCCCTTCCATACCATGCCATAGTAAAATGACGGCGGCAGGAAGTCTTTCTCGATCCGGGCGGCCGTCATATGATGTCCGCCCGGTCTCGCCGCTACTGCGCGCCCCCGGGGGCGCACAGCGCGGCCATCGGGCGTCAGGCTCGTCCCTTGGACTGAGCCCAACCCCGATCAAGGTAAACAGCCAATGAAATTGGCTGTTTACCACGTGATCGGCTGTGTCAATCACAGCCGATCACATGAGCGGCTCCATCACGAGCCGCTCGTTCCCTCCTCAATGCGCGCGGCGATCGGGGACGAGACTCGTCCCTCGGACAGAGCCCATCCACGATCTAGGTAAATAGCCAATGAAATTGGCTTTTTACCATGTGAACGGCTGTGTCCAATCACAGCCGGTCACAAATGTCAACAGAGAACAGGTAACTAGCTGTCACCGTGTTCTCCTCCTCACACACTGATCCTGTGTGAGGAGGAGATTGTGGTAACAGCTAGTTACCAATTACAGTGCACCCCAATCACACTGATTGCCCCCCCCCCCAATAAAGAGCACCTGTCACTAACCTATCAAAGTACCTGTCACTAGCCCATCAAAGTACCCGAGTACCTTTCACCAGCCCATCAGGTACTCTGATGACAGGTACTCAGGTACTCTGATGGGCTGGTGACAGGTACTCGGGTACTCTGATGGGCTGGTGACAGGTACTCGGGTACTCTGATGACAGGTACTCGGGTACTCTGATGACAGGTACTCGGGTACTCTGATGGGCTGGTGACAGGTACTCGGGTACTCTGGTGACAGGTACTCGGGTACTCTGATGACGGGTACTCATGTACTCTGATGACAGGTACTTGGGTACTTTGATGACAGGTACTCGGGTACTTTGAGTACCTGTCACCGGAGTACCCGAGTACCCGTCATCGGAGTACCTGAGTACCCGTCATCTGAGTACCCGAGTACCTGCCACCTACCCATCAGAGTACCCGAGTACCTTCCACCTGCTCATCGGAATACCCGAGTACCTGTCACCTACCCATCAGAGTACCCGAGTACCTTCCACCTGCTCATCAGAGTACCTGATACATGAAGTACCCGAGTACTTGCCACCTGCTCATCACTACTCATCAGTACTCATCAGTACCCATCAGTACCTATCACCTATCAGTATCAGTACTGATCATCCGTACCCATCAGTACAGCATCAGTATCACCTATCAGTATCAGTACTACTCATCAGTACCCATCAGTACCTATCACCTGCCTGTCACCTGCCCATAAGAGTACCCGAGTACCTGTCACCTGCCTATTGGAGTACTTGAGTACCTGCCACTTGCTCATCAGTACCAGAGTACCTGTCACCTGCCCAGCAAAGTACCCGAGTACCTGTCACCCTTCATACAGCCACCATGTCTAAGTCCAAAAAGGTTTATATACGTCCTCCGTTTAAACCTAAATACCGGTGTTATGGCAGCAGATAGCTGCCATAACCCTGGTATTTTTTTAAACGGTGGACAGTTGGCTTTCCGATAAGGGTGGTCCCAGAGGCGGATTCGCAGTGGGATCACCCTTACGGGGTGGCAGAAGAGGTGCCCCCCTCCTCCCGCCGCATTCAGGTCCTTTTCCCCACTTACCGGACCCGCCAGCAGCGGGGAAAACGATCCGGTCCTGGATCCTCACAGACAGGATGTCGAGTGAGGGCAAGCTTGCCCTCACTTGACTCTATGGTCTTGGAGGACCGGAGCTACGGCAAACGTTGTTTAACCGGTTTAAAGGTCCCTTTTTTTTTCATTTTATTTTTTTTTTCTATCTTTTAGTGTACTTGTGAGATCTGAGGACTTTTTGACCCCAGATCTCACAAAAAAGAGGTCCTGTCGTGCCTTTTTCTATTACAAGGAATGTTTACAATTTTTAAAGTGTCGCCTATGGGGATTTTTAAGTACCAAAGTTTGTCACCAATTTTGAAGCATGACATGTTGGGTATCTATTTACTCGGCGTAACATTATCTTTCACATTATGGAAACAAATTGGGCTAACTTTACTGGTTTCTTATTTTTTAATTCAAAAAAGTGAATTTTTTCCCAAAAAAATGCGTTTGGAAGACCGCTGCGCAAATACGGTGTGATAAAAAATATTGCAATAATCTCCATTTTATTCTCTAGGGTCTCTGCTAAAAAAAATATATATAATGTTTGGGGGTTCTAAGTAGTTTTCTAGCCAAAACAACTGATTTTAGCTTGTAATCACCAAATGTCAAAAATAGGCCTAGGCAAGTGGCTAGGATGCATGATGGTGCTCCTTGGATGTTGGGCCCCTCTATATGGCTAGGCTGTGAAAAAGTTTCACACATGTGGTATTGCCATACTCAGGAGGAGTGGCAGAATGTATTTTGGGGTGTCATTTTTGCTATGTACATGCTATGTGTTAGGAATATCCTATAAATTGGCAACTTTGTGTAAAAAAAAAAGTTTTTATTTTTTTCCCACATTTTCCAAAAACTTGTGGAAAAAATTTACATGTTCAAACGACCCATAATGCATAATAAAATATACGTTGGAGTGTTTGCTTTCCAAAATGGGGTCATTTTGTGGACTTTTCCATTGTATTGGTGCTCTAGGGCAGTGGTTCCCAACTCCGGTCCTCGGGACCCACCAACAGGCCAGAATTTAAGTATTACCTTGGGGAGATGCAGACTACAATACTGCAATCACTGAACAGCAAATGAGATCACCTGTGATGTTATTTAGTTATCTTACAAACCTGGCCTGTTGGTGGGTCCCGAGGACCGGAGTTGGGAACCACTGCTCTAGGGCCTTGAAAAGTGTGATAGGTAGTAAGAAAGTTTTATGTGTATTTATGCTCCTAAAACGCCTGATGGTGCTACTTGGATGTGGAGGCTCTTTCTGTGGCCAGGCTGTGTAAACGTCTCACACATGTGGTATCACCATACTCAGAAGGAGTAGCAGAATGAATTTTGGGGTGTCATTTTTGCTGTGTACATGCTATGTGTTAGAAATAGCTTATAAATTGACAACGTTTTGGGAAAAAAAGAAAAAAAAATTTTTCTTCATTTCCCCAAGAATTGTGGGAAAAAAATATAACTTCAAAAAACTTCAAAAAACTCACCATGCCTCTTAATAAATACCTTGGACTGTCTACTTTACAAAAAGGGGTCATTTAGGGGGTATTTGTACTGTCCTGACATTTCAGGGCCTCAAGAAAGGAGATAGGCCGTCAGCACATCTGGTGTGATCAATTTTCAGTAATTGGTACCATAGCTTCTAGACTCAATAACTTTCACACAGACTAAATAATATACACTAATTTGGGTTAATTTTACCAGAGATATGTAGCAGTATAAATTTTGGCCGAAATGTATGAAGAAAAATACATTGCAAAATTTTATAATAGAAACTAAAAAAAAGTGTTTTTTTTTCAAAATCTTTGCTCTTTTTTTGCTTATAACATGAAAAATAAAAAAACCCAGTTGTGATCAAATACCACCAAAAGAAAGCTCTATTTGTGTGAAAAAAATTATAAAAAATTTGTTTGGCTACAGTGTAGCATGACTGAGCAATTATCATTCAAATTGTGAGAGTGCTGAAAGCTGAAAATTGGTCTGGGCAGGAAGGGGGTCTAACTGCTCTGTATGGAAGCGGTTAAGATCACAGCTTACAAGTCTTGTTTTGGGAATTGTATTGGATAGTCTCATAAATTTATATTGTGTATCCCAAATCTTTTTTGTAATTTACTCTATGCAGTACTTGTAAACTGTCACTTGTCTCTAGCTAAAGGTTATCCATTATGCTATTGTTTGGGTTGCCAAATTTTGTTAGTTCATCAGCCTCAGATATAATTAGAAATGCATATGTCTTTTATATATATCGCGTGAGTTCCACAATTTTCATGTGGCTTGGATGCTTCCTTGCTTTATTCCATGCTACTGGTTTGAGCATCCTTTAGAAAATGCTAAATTTGGCGCAGCTTTGAACCATTTTGAGTGTTAAATAATTTACCATGTATGGCTATCTGAAGTATCATAAATCTAAATATTAGCTTAGAGGTAATCAGCTGAAATATAGTATGATATGTATTAAATAAATTATAGGTCCACTAAAAACTGATATTTCAGCTTTTTGGTAGGGGCTGATTTCTTCTACCTTCCAATAGTTCTAGTTAGGAGATATTTTTGCTTGTGTTTCCAGTTGCTGCACACATAAATCATTCTTACTTTACTTGCAGAATTTTTTTTATTTCTCTTAGGAACTACCCATTATTAGTAATGAGCCGAACACCCCCCTTTTCGGTTCGCACCAGAACACAGCGAACAGGGGAAAAGTTTGTTCGAACAAACAAACTCCATTAAACTCTATGGGACTCGAATGTCAAAAATTAAATGGCCTAATTTTGAAGGCTTAATTGCAAGTTATTGCCCAAAAAAGTGTATGGGGGTCTGGGTACTGACCCGGTGAACATGTAGCAATAAAAAAAAAACGTTTTTAAAAACAATAGTTTTTAAAGGAGCACTGATTTACTGATTTTAATGAGGCTTAAAGTGAAACTATAAAAATTAAAAATTCCTTCAAATATCGTGCCTGGGGGGATCCCCTGAATGTGCCTGTAAAGTAGTGCATCTCTACGATGTATGTAGCCTGCTGCAGCTATACTAACATTTCTAAAGGAAAAAATAGCACATACAAATATACAAACAAATTTCAAATAGCATGTACTTGTCATACAGGTGCAGAAAAATTGGGCCTTGGTTGCTGGTGGTGCCTGAACCCCCTCAACCCTTCGCAGTTACTCTTGCTGGGCACAGGAACGGGCCCTGCTGCTAAAAATTCCATACAAATTTTGAAATCACATGAACATGTCAGTTGTCATGGAGGTGCAGAAAAATTGGGTCTTGGTTGTTAGTGGTGCCTGAAAACCGCAACCTCTTGCAGTTACTCTTGCTTGGCGCAGAAATGGGCCCTGCTGCTAAAAATTCCATACAAATTTGAAATCGCATGTACATGTCAGTTGTCATAGAGGTGCAGAAAAATTGGGACTTGGTTGTTGGTGGTGCCTGAACACGACAACCCCTCGCAGTTACTCTTGCTGGGCGCAGGAACGGGCCCTGATGGCCAAAATTCCATACCAGGGGGCGTGGCTTGCCGGGAACCGCGATGGACGCGTGACTGCACAGCTCCTCATCCACCTAAGTTTACAGCGGCCCACACAGCTTACCCAGCCACAAAATACACCCACAAATAGGCAGAGATGTATAGTAACTAAGTAGAACTACTTCACTACTGTACTTAAGTACTGAAAGGCAGTATCTGTACTTTCCTAGAGTATAATTTTTTTCTCCTACTTCCACTTTTAATTCATGACATTTTTTCAATGATTTCAATACTTCTACTCCAATATTTTTTTTTTGTGCTGCATAGTTACTCGTTACAATTATAAAAATTACCACTGCCAGAACAGTAGATGGCAGGTTTCATGAAGCTCAAAACGTGTATTATCAGCGCATACGAAAATAAAAGCTACTGTATGTATAAATAAAAGCTGCATTTGAAATAATAAAAAACAATATGATGCTCAAACTTTTGACTTCTTTCGACTTCTTTCTTTAACCACTTGCCGACCGAGTACGGTAATAGTACTGCGGCAAAGTGGTTCGTTATCGTCTGACGACGTAGTATTAACGTCGTCAGACACTCCCCCTTCTGGGCGGCGCTTGCGCGCCGCCGGAGGCTCGCTCCCGCTGTTTTCATTCACAGCGGGAGTCGGGCCAGGGGAGGAGCAGCGGCGATCGCCGCTGCTCTGCCCCGATCGCCGGGGATCTCCATAGTGACAGGGAGTGACAGATCGGACTGTTCAGCATAGCTGGACATCCGATCTGTCCATGACTCACTCAGTCACCTCCCCCCCTACACGTCAGTAAGCACCAGGCATACATTAACCCCTCCCTCTCCAATAAAATTAACCCCTTCCCTGCCAGTGTCATTTTTACAGTAACAGTGCATATATATAGCACTGATTACTGCAGTAATGTCACTGGTAACCCCAAAAGTGTCAAAAAATGTCAGTCAAGGGTCCGATCTGTCCGCCGCAATGTCGCAGTCCCACAAAAAAAATCGCAGATCGCCGCCATTACGCGTTAAAAAAAAAACCACCAAAAATGACAGAAATCTTTCCCTTTGTTAGTAAACGCAATAACTTTTGCGCAAACCAATCAAAATACGCTTATTGTGATTTTTTTTACCAAACATAGGTAGCAGAAAACAAATTGGCCAAAAATTTTTTAAAAAATTGGTTTTTACATCTTTTTTGGGGGGAATTTCATATAAAAAAATTTTAAAAATATTGTTATTTTTTCAAAATAAACGCTCTTTTTTTGTTTATAGCGCAAAAAGTAAAAATTGCACAGGTGATCAAATACCACCAAAAGAAAGCTCTGTTTGTGGGAAAAAAAGGACGTAAATTTCGTTTGGGTACGGCGTCGCACGACCGCGCAATTGTCAGTTGAAGTCGCACAGCGCCGAATCGCAAAAAGTGGCCTGGACGGAAGACAGCAAAATCCTCCGGTGGTAAAGTGGTTAATAACTACGTAACACAGTACTTGTACTTTTACTTTCAGTACTTGAGTAGCAATTTTTTTTTCAAAACTACTGGTACTTTTACTTTCAGTACTTGAGTAGCAAATTTTTTAAAAAAAACTACTTGCAATACTTAAGTACAAAAAATGTTGAATACTTTAGTACTTCTACTCAAGTCACTTTTTGATCGAGCACTTCCACTTCTACTTAAGTCACTTTTTGATCGAGCACTTGTACTTTTACTCAAGTATGGGTTTCGAGTACTTTATACAACTCTACAAATAGGGTGATCTGGACCCCCTTCTCTAACAGACTATGACCAGAAAGCGGAAAGAGGATGTTCGGCCCCAGAAGCTGACTGCCTTTTTCATCCAGCAGCCGCATGGGGCCAGGCAAGATGGCACCGGCTCCTCTCCTCCTGCAACTGCACTCTCTCCACAACATCCTATGATGTGTGCAGACCCCACATCCAACTCCCCACGAACATTCAATTCCACCCCCATGTCTGGCAGCCCTGAAAAGGCCAGATTCAGGCTGGATGGCGAGCGGGCAGGGAGGAGAGGGGGGGAGCCCTGACAGGGAGGTAGAAGACGACACCAGACACCTGCCTGACTCTATTGAGGAGTTCCCCACTAACAACAAGCCTGTTTTGGACACTGTCCTGAAGGACATGTTGGTCTCGATGCGGAGCTCCCTGCAATCTGACATGGCATCTTACATGAATAAAATAGGAAGAGACCTCCAATCAGTCACGGACAGGGTAGAACATGTGGAAGACAAAATGGGGGAGTTCGCCACCACTATTAACGATCTTGTTGACGCACATGATAAGAAGGAGGATGAGATGGAGTGGGTTAGGTGCAAACTTACAGACATCGAGGACAGGTCGAGGAGGAACAACCTCAAAATCAGGGGGATTCCTGAAAATATCCATCAGGATAGCTTGCATGACTATGCCTCCACCCTGTTTCAAGTGCTTCTCCATGATCTGTCTGACCTGGATGTCACAATTGGTCCCATCCACCTTTTACCCAAGTCTTCCTACCTTCCTGATGCGGTCCTCAGGGATGTGATTTTGAGACTCCATTTTTACCATGTGAAAGACCGCATCATGAAGGCATCCCGAGGAAATCCACAACTGCCCCCCACCTATTCAGGCCTACAATTTTTTGCAGATCTCTCTCAACACACACTGCAGAAACGTAGAAGTCTCAATACCATCACTAAACCTCTGCGCAACCATAACAGCACATACAAGTGGGGTTACACATCTAAGCTTATGGTCACCTATGAGGGGACCACTCATGTGATAGACTCCTTGGAAAAGGGCCTCACGCTCCTCAAGAAATGGAATATCCTCCCGTCCTCACAGGACCCTGCTTCCCCTGCAGGCAATTCTCCGCATTAGGTCTCGGACTGGCACCTGGTCACTGCTAAAAACTCCCACAAACACAAGTGATCACTGGGTCGCACACAACCCTTCATGGATAAACCTCTTGGAGTGGAAGTTCTCACATTCCCTTTCTTTCCCCCAACCTGAGCAGCAGTTTAGCTGCACATAGTTTTTTTTCACCTGCCTTTTCCCCTGTGCAGATGAAGATTATCATACCTATGTTATGTTTTTTGTTGTTGTTTTTTTCCCCTTTCCTACCTTCTCTACCGTCACAGTTCTCTGACATCAAGGAGAAACACTTCAAGGAATCCACAAGCTGCATTTTCCTGGCTATGGAGTTACATTGAACACTCATTACTGAAAATATCCACTAGAGGTCACTACCTTCTCACTGTAAGTACTTGTGTATTTTTGATTCTTGACCAGCATCCACTAATGTGCTCACAATGGGATTGAAACATTTATCTATAAACTCTAAAGGCCTCAATCATCCAGTTAAGCGCAAAATACTATGGAAGGAAGCCCTGCAACACCGCTGTGACATTTTACTGGTCCAAGAGACTCGTTTTTGTAGTTCTGCCCCACCACGCTATTCCTACGGCAATTTCCCTTATGTCTTCACCGCCAATGCTGACAAGAAGAAGAGAGGGGCTATAACTGCTATTAAAGATTCAGTCTCCTTTACCCTAAGACCACAGGGGTCGATATCTAATACTCATCTGTGAGATAAACCCCACAGTTTATACTCTTGCCAACACATATAACCCTAACTCTCGCCAAATCCACTTTTTCAATAAATTGATGTGGGTACTCTGGAAGGAACTGAAGGGCTCTTTCTTTCTTTGTGGGGATTTTAACCTCACTCCAGATCCCACAATGGACTTGTCATCTTCCCTTAAAAGAAAACCACAGGGTCTACAACCTCACATCCACAGACATGACCTCTTTGATGCTTGGAGGTGTTTGAATGCCACGGAAAGAGACTATAGTTTCTTCTCAGCTCCACACCACAACTACAGCAGGATAAACTTGTTTTATCGGCCTGTTGATGAGAGCGTCATCCTCCAAGATTAATGACATTACATGGTCAGACCATGCCTTGGTATCGCCCACTTTGGAGGACCCACTATCTACAAACACTGCATTCATTTGGAGACTGAATGCTAAGCTTCTTCAAAATCCAGATTCTAAAACAGAAATGACTTAATGTCTACAGCACTATTTTACTGATAATGCTTCCTCTGCCGATGAATGATCCTTTCCTCCTTTGGAATGCACACAAGGCGGACATCAGAGGGACCTTTATCAAACTGGGGGCTAGAATGCGGAGGCAGCGAGCTAAGCGGCTAGATGATATTACCAAAGAAATCCATGATTTGGCCACTAGAAACAAACTTAACCCTTCCCTGGATGCTTCACGTAGGCTCTCTGCCTCACAGCAGGAACTCCGGTCCCTTCTGCTGGAGGGGTTTGACCTTTTACCCCGGCTGAATTGACCAAGGTGATAGACACCCTGCCCCTTAACAAATCCACGGAGCCGGACGGTTTCTCCGGGGAATATTACCACACATTTCGATCCATTCTCACACCACATCTGGAACGACTGTATAATGCAGCTGCTGCCTCCTCGGCCTTCCCCTCAGAGATGCTTAAAGCAATTGTCGTGACACTACCTAAGCCTGGGAAAAAACCTCTTTGTGTGATTTAAAAATATATGCTAAACCTATAGCGCTGAGAGTGGCAGAGATTGCACCCCTCCTCATTCACCCCGATCAATCCGGCTTTATAAAACATCATTAAACATCTGATGCGACTCGCAGAGTGATCAACATAATCCACACAGCTGAAGCAACAAAAATGCACTCTCTCCTCCTAACGTTGGATGCAGAGAAGGCATTTGATCGTATCTACTGGACCTACCTGTCTGGATGTACCTTGTCGGCCTTTGGCTTTCAGGGCTCTATACATTCAGCTATTATGGCTTTGTATACAACACCTTCTGCGCAGCCCTTTCCCCATAACTAATGGGACTAGGCAGGGGTGCCCTCTATCGCCACTCATCTTTGATTTCCTGATGGAGCCATTGGCGATTTATGTACACTCTCATCCTCACATTTCTGGTCTCTGTGTACAAGGTATATCTCATACCATTAGCTTATTTGCCGATGACATAATTCTGATATTGACGAACGTTGACAAATCCCTGACCTCAGTACATGAAGCTCTACACCTATTCAACAAGATATCTCATTACAAGATCAATGACTCCAAATCCCACATACTGCCATTAGGGATACCCCTACCCACTAGGCATAAACTGGAGGTTTCCTTTCCATACAAATGGTCACAGACAGGGATTCAATACCTAGGCATCATGCTTACCTCGTCTTCACGAGACCTAGTACAGGCTAACTATACCCCCTTCCTAGACACCCTTAGGACGAAACTCCAGAGTATGGCAGGTGAGGAACTGATGTGGTTGGGCAGACTAACATAATTTAAAATGATGCTACTCCCTCAGCTGCTGTATCTTTTCCGCTCGCTGCCGATCCCATTCTCCGTTCCCTTTTTTCAAAGAGCCCAATCTTTACTCTGTAAGGGAAAAAGGGCACAATGCGCCTTTAGCAAATTGCTCCCTCACAGACGAGCGGGTGGGGTTGGACATGTTTTGATCCAAGACTACTATTTTTGCAGTGATTCTTGGCCTTACATGAAAAGAAATGCCTTTTTGGTACCTGCCACTGTGGTACAGCACATTCCACAAATTCACAAAAGGGAGCAGAATCTACCAGATGAAAAAGCACCAATTGTAATGCTAGAAATTTGGCCAAGCTAGCATTAGGCTGCTGAGCATGTGGATGGCTGGGACGGTATTTCTTTATACGGTTCAGCAACTGGGATAGTGAAATTTGCCTGCTGCTCAAACCAAGAGGTGGTGTACTGCTAGCAGATTGGGTGCAAGTCTCTGTGCCACTCATTGCTATACCATCTTCCCTCTCAATGCAGGTATTTGAGAACACATGAGGTATAGGGTTAGAGATCCCAGATGAGGAGCAAGGTGCAGTATGCTTGTTTTGATCCTGTGGCTCTTTTAGGTGCTGTTGCCAATGGACTGCATGGCAGGTCATTATATGTTTTGTCAAGCATGTGGTGCCCAAGCGGTTGGTGTTCTGGACATGCTTGAGCCACTTCAGACAGATGTTGCAAAGAGCAATGCTGTGGTCTACTGCACATGTGCTGAAAAAAACCCACACTAATGAACTTTTGGAACTCCATGGGGAGTTTGCAGCACCCTGCACCTGTGGAGCTCTGTCCTGTGATGCAATAGGTTGACTACTCCTATGGCAGCCCCTGGAGCACATCCTGCCTCGTTGGAGTTGTGCCTCCTCCCCCCCTCACTTTTCTCCTCTAATCTGTCAGACACCCAAATACAGTCAGTGACCTCATCATCCCCTCCCTCCTTTTGCTCCATCACTGGAGCAAACTTGGCAGTATGCTGCAGCTGTGGGAACATGACTGCTAGTTTCCTGACCGTCATTGTCACCCCCTTTCTCTTGGCTCACATTATTCCCTTCATCAACCTGCAAACCAACATCACAGCTTTCAAATTGCTGTGCATCCTCTAGCAGCGTGTCACTGACACTATAATTGAATTGTTCACGTGACTCCTCCATGCATGATGGTGGGGCAACAGAAGGAGTAGCTGCACCGAACAAAAAGGACAAGCTTGTCCTGCCTGCAGAGGATGCACCATGTCGACTGTGACCACCTCTTTTCACTGTGAACACAGAGGCTGCTTGCCCTCTTTTCATGGCCTGTGAGTGTCTAACTCTCCTTGTCGGCCTTTCTGACATGATATGGATTTTTTTTTTGGGGGGGGGGGTTTATTACCGGTTGATCAATATATATATATATATATATATATATATATATATAATGCACTGCTGATATGTACTGAATGGCCTGATATCTAATCAATTTTCCTATATATACATAGAGATCAATATAGGGTACACTGAACTGACCAATAGATACTGAATGGCCTGATATCTAATCAATTGTCCTATATATAGATAGAGATCTATATAGGGTACACTGAACTGACCGATAGTTACTGAATGGCCTGATAGCTAATCAATTGTCCTATATATAGATAGAGATCAATATAGGGTATGCCGAACTGACCGATAGATACTGAATGGCCTGATATCTAATCAATTGTCCTATATATAGATAGGAATGGGAAAAAAAGGTGTCGCGCTAATCACAGCATAAATAGAATCCAACTGACAGCATGAATCCCATGTGAAATATAAAGTCCAAATCAATCCGAAGGAGTGCAGAGAGAGAAGGATCCACCACCAAACAGAACCACTAAACACTCTTACCAGCTGCTTCGACCCAAAAGGGTCACACAATGCCCAAAGTGCAGATGTATACACGACAGGTGAGATCCAATAGCCTCTATAGGTCTCCTACTGCTGCGGACTGGTAACAACTCCAATACACTTTTGCAAATTTCAATTTACTCTGAGCCTGTATGCATTGGCTGCATGACCCCTTTTCCCACGATATCCAGCCAATCTTAGTGTTTTCAAGATTTGGGTCGAAGCAGCTGGTAAGAGTGTTGAGTGGCTCTGTTTGGTGGTGGTGGATCCTTCTCACTCTGCACTCCTTCGGATTGATTTGGAATTTATATTTCACATGGGATTCATGCTGTCAGTTGGATTCTATTTATGCTGTGATTAGCGCGACACCTTTTTTTCCCATTGCCATTTGAAGATATTGTATTCATATCTTTTTGTGTCAGTTGCTTTTCGTTTATGTTTTTAATCTATGATTTATGTTTATGATTGTAGCGCAGCAATTTTATCTATTAACTATATATAGATAGAGATCAATATATAGTATATGGTCTATGGTATATACTGCACTACTGAATATACTTCACTATCTGATCTCTTAACTTGAAAAGCGCAAATCTCTCTCCCTGCCTAGCTCACTGCTAGCAATGTCTCTAATTAGATTACACTGCACTGTCTGATAAACTGCAAATGACTCTCTCTCCCTGCCTCAATCACTTGCTGTCTCGCCCGCACAGTCACACTACATGCTTCGGCTGTGCGAGCAGCCTTTATATAATGTTGGGCGTGTACTTAGCCCCTGAGCCATAATTGGCTAAAGGCAGCCTGCGGGTGCTCGAATTTTCCGCAAAGAAGCTCATTTTTTCATCATTCGTCTAACGAGCGAATAGCAAATGTTCGAGTTGAACTTAGCTTTGACTCGAACTTGAAGCTCATCCCTACTAGGGATGATCGAACTTTTGAAAAGTTCGGTTCGACCAGAACACCCGAATTTCCCAAAAGTTCGGTTCAGATTTCAGAACCCCATTGAAATCAATGGGACCCGAACTTCGGTAATCAAAAAACACCATTTTTAAGCCCTAAAACCCAATAAATGCCCCTAAAAAGTG
This sequence comes from Pelophylax lessonae, assembly GCF_965119305.1. Classification (NCBI taxonomy): domain Eukaryota; kingdom Metazoa; phylum Chordata; class Amphibia; order Anura; family Ranidae; genus Pelophylax; species Pelophylax lessonae. The sequence continues at coordinate 26,109 of NW_028120112.1, forward strand.
CCTAGGGTTCTGGGTCATGCCCCATTAACTATTAATCACACAAAAAAAAGTTTTTAAAAATTGTCATTTTTGATAAAAAAGCCAATTATTGAAAAAATAAAAAAAAAGAGAGATTTTTTTGATTTCTACTTTGGATTTAGTATCTGGGGGGTCTAAAAAGTGTACATGTGAAGTTTCAGCTCTGTAGCATGTCCAGAACCATAAAAAAAAGATTGTTTGTATTAGAAAACTTTCAGCACAGGAGGTTGGCTCCGCTGCTGTATCACCTTGCCGGTTTAATAGAAGGCATTTTTTTGAGTTCTTTTCAGTCAGGAAAAACATCTGAACTTGTGTATAGTGGTACTGTGCACAAGTTCAGATGTTTTGCCTGCCTCCAAAACCCCCCAAAAAATGCCAGCAAAAACACACCTGGGCATTTTTTTTTTGACGCTAGCGTTTTTTTTGGCATTTTTTGGGGTTCTTTTGAGGCAGGCAAAACATCTGAACTTGTGTATAGTGGTGTATATACACACATCCATATATTTATATACACGCCTAGACATATATAGGTGCGATAGTAGCAGAAATATATGCTCGCGCTAATGAAATCATTTACAGTAATATATTTCTGCTACTATCACACCTATATATGTCTAGGTGTCTATATAAATATATGGATGTGTGTATATATACCACTATACACAAGGTGTTACAGCAGCGAAGCCAACCCCCTGTCTGAAAGTTTTCTAATAAAACGATCTTTTTTTTTTATGGTTCTGGACATGCTACAGAGCTGAAACTTCACATGTACACTTTTTAGACCCCCCAGATCTGAAATCCAAAGTAAAAATCAAAAGATCTCTTTTTTTTTTTTTTTTATTTTTTCAATAATTGGCTTTTTTATCACAAATGACAATTTTTAAGAACTTTTTTTGTGTGATTTTGTGTCTGGGGGGTCTAAAAGCTGTAGCATGTCCAGAACCAGAAAAAAAAAGGATTGTATGTATTAGAAAACTTTCAGCACAGGGGGTTAGCTTCTCTCCACACCTTGCCGGTTTCAAATCAGGCATTTTTTTGGGTTCTTTGCAGTCAGGAAAAACATCTGAACTTGTGTATAGTGGTACTGTGCACAAGTTCAGATGTTTTGCCTGCCTCCAAAACCCCCCAAAAAATGCCAGCAAAAACACACCTGGGCATTTTTTTTTTGACGCTAGCGTTTTTTTTGGCATTTTTTGGGGTTCTTTTGAGGCAGGCAAAACATCTGAACTTGTGTATAGTGGTGTATATACACACATCCATATATTTATATACACGCCTAGACATATATAGGTGCGATAGTAGCAGAAATATATGCTTGCGCTAATGAAATCATTTACAGTAATATATTTCTGCTACTATCACACCTATATATGTCTAGGTGTCTATATAAATATATGGATGTGTGTATATATACCACTATACACAAGGTGTTACAGCAGCGAAGCCAACCCCCTGTCTGAAAGTTTTCTAATAAAACGATCTTTTTTTTTTATGGTTCTGGACATGCTACAGAGCTGAAACTTCACATGTACACTTTTTAGACCCCCCAGATCTGAAATCCAAAGTAAAAATCAAAAGATCTCTTTTTTTTTTTTTTTTTTTTTTTCAATAATTGGCTTTTTTATCACAAATGACAATTTTTAAGAACTTTTTTTGTGTGATTTTGTGTCTGGGGGGTCTAAAAGCTGTAGCATGTCCAGAACCAGAAAAAAAAAGGATTGTATGTATTAGAAAACTTTCAGCACAGGGGGTTAGCTTCTCTCCACACCTTGCCGGTTTCAAATCAGGCATTTTTTTGGGTTCTTTGCAGTCAGGAAAAACATCTGAACTTGTGTATAGTGGTACTGTGCACAAGTTCAGATGTTTTGCCTGCCTCCAAAACCCCCCAAAAAATGCCAGCAAAAACACACCTGGGCATTTTTTTTTTTGACGCTAGCGTTTTTTTGGCATTTTTTTGGGTTCTTTTGAGGCAAGCAAAACATCTGAACATGTGTATAGGGGGTATATATACACATATATGTCTGAATATATACCCCTAGACATATATAGGTGTGATAGTAGCAGAAATATATTACTGTAAATGATTTCATTAGCGCAAGCATTTATTTCTGCTACTATCACACCTATATATGTCTAGGGGTATATATTCAGACATATATGTCTATATATACCCCCTATACACATGTTCAGATGTCATGTCTGACATCAAACATGTCCTCAAAAAAAGCACTGGCAGTGGCAGCCCCTGCAGCATAAAAAATGCTTGGCTGGTGAAAAGCCATATGGGTGTGCCGAAGCTATTCAGAGAAATGATCATTTCTCTATAGCGGTCACCCTGCTATGGAAGGGTTTTGTCACCCTGCCATAGCAGTCACTGCCAGTTAACCCTACACTACACTACGGTCCCCTTACACTTAACACTTTCCCTACAGAAACTGAATTTTTGAAGCTAACTAAAGTGTAAAGGAGCACTCTAACTACACTAGATATCCCTTTCCTCACACTAAAAATAGCTAAATGACACTTTTAAAGTAAAATTAACAGAACTGCTTCCACTCTCTTCCATGTCCAGTATAACAATGCTAGGAATATGGCGGGGGCGATCTTATATACTGGGGGGTGTATTCACTAATGATTGGTCTAGGGACCCCCTAGTCACTCCAATCACATTCCTAGCATTCTCCTGCCCCCTCAATTGGCTTTTGCTAATGGTTCTGGTCCAATCACGGGCTTTTAAAGCCCATTTCCTGAAGCATTGCATTTTGGGCGGTTCTGGTTGCCGAATTCCGAACTTTTTGGGCAAAAAGTTCTAAATTCGGCCGAACCTCGAACACCCAATGTTCGGGCCGAACCGATGGTCGACCCGAACCGTTCGATCATCCCTAATCCCTACCCATTATCATGTGTTCTAGAAAGCCAATACTCATTCTCAACTGAACTATTAACAAAATGTTCAACCAGCACAGCAAAATAATGGCACTGAACCTCAGCTGAAAAGCCATCACTGAAATGTTAGGACAAACACAAATGTTTGAGTGCCTATTGGTCTGTTTGACCACTACAAAGCCTGAACGTTAAAATTCTAAAGGAACTTTTACATTTTGGGCATAGCTACAAGTCTTGTCACAAACAAGATAGATTTACAAACAAACAAGATAGATTTACCCAGATAGAAGAACAAATAGATTTGTGCTAATTAACCAAATATGTTTTTAGAGACAATTCTAGCATATTTTACATTTTATGTATGCATTTTATATTTTTATGGTATATAGTAATGTTTCAATAGGAAACTAAGCAGTATAATATTGCAAGCATTTATATTGCACTTTACTCCTGAAAACTCTTTATTACTATAATTATTGAGTTATTCTACTCTCAGTTGGAATTTTTTTTAGCAAAAATTAGATGGATTTATTAGTGTACAGAATTAATCATGAATGTTTAAGTATACTATATACAAGAAATAGAAAATAGGATTGCTAAACATTTAAATACCACATATAAAGTTTTGTTTTTGGGATATTCCCTTGCAAAATGCAACTTCCCTTGGCTAATGAATAGCCTATTTGCATTTAGTAAATCACCCCTTTGAGTCTGTTGGCTGACCAGAGCTACTACATGATTTTAAGGCTAGTGATGGCTGCTTGCAACAAATTTTACTAGATTTGATGCAGGTAAGCTAAAGGAATATGAACCCCTTTAAGAGCAGTATGCAGGATTCTGTATTTAACTGATGTTTTGTCTTTTACAATTATAGCTTTCACATCTACAACAAATTCAGAGAATTACACAGGACAAAGTGAATATAGTCTTGATACAACATCTGAAGTATATGAAAGTGATACACCAGAAGAACCAACTAAGGATCCTAAAAGTGAAAACACTTTAGAAGCAACAACTGAAAATTATTCAAGCATAAGCCCATCACAGGCAGTCAATGAAGATTCTACAGGTACGAGTCAATCACATACAGCCATACAAGATTCTGCTGCAAGTACAAATCAGTCACAGACATCAACTGAAGATTTTGGAAATGGAAGCACACCACAAACAGACACTGAGGATTTTTCCAGCACAAGCCCATTACAAACAGCAACTGAGGAATATTCAATTACAAGCCAATCACAAACAGCAACTGACGATTATTCAATTACAAGCCCATCACAAACAGCAACTGACGATTATTCAATTACAAGCCCAACACAAACAGCAACTGACGATTATTCAATTACAAGCCCACCACAAACAGCAACTGTTGATTATTCAATTACAACCCAATCACAAACAGTAACTGAAGATTATTCAATTACAAGCCCATCACAAACAGCAACTGACGATTATTCAATTACAAGCCCATCACAAACAGCAACTGTCGATAATTCAATTACAAGCCCCTCACAATCAGCAACTGTCGATAATTCAATTACAAGCCCCTCACAAACAGCAACTGACGATTATTCAATTACAAGCCCATCACAAACAGCAACTGACGATTATTCAATTACAAGCTCCTCACAAACAGCAACTGTCGATAATTCAATTACAAGCTCCTCACAAACAGCAACTGTCGATAATTCAATTACAAGCTCCTCACAAACAGCAACTGTTGATTATTCAATTACAAGCCCATCACAAACAGCAACTGATGATTATTCAATTACAAGCCCAACACAAACAGCAACTGTCGATTATTCAATTACAAGCCCCTCACAAAAAGCAACTGTTGATTATTCAAATACAAGCCCACCACAAACAGCAACTGTCGATTATTCAATTACAAGCCCATCACAAACAACAACTGACGATTATTCAATTACAAGCTCATCACAAACAGTAACTGAAGATTATTCAATTACAAGCCCATCACAAACAACAACTGACGATTATTCAATTACAAGCTCCTCACAAACAGCAACTGACGATTATTCAATTACAAGCCCACCACAAACAGCAACTGACGATTATTCAATTACAAGCTCCTCACAAACAGCAACTGACGATTATTCAATTACAAGCCCAACACAAACAGCAACTGTCGATTATTCAAATACAAGCCCACCACAAACAGCAACTGTTGATTATTCAATTACAAGCCCATCACAAACAACAACTGACAATTATTCAATTACAAGCTCCTCACAAACAGCAACTGACGATTATTCAATTACAAGCCCACCACAAACAGCAACTGACAATTATTCAATTACAAGCCCAACACAAACAGCAACTGTCGATTATTCAAATACAAGCCCACCACAAACAGCAACTGTCGATTATTCAATTACAAGCCCATCACAAACAGCAATTGACGATTATTCAATTACAAGCCCATCACAAACAGCAACTGTCGATTATTCAATTACAAGCCCATCACAAACAGCAATTGACGATTATTCAATTACAAGCCCATCACAAACAACAACTGACGATTATTCAATTACAAGCTCCTCACAAACAGCAAGTGACGATTATTCAATTACAAGCCCACCACAAACAGCAATTGACGATTATTCAATTACAAGCCCATCACAAACAACAACTGATGATTATTCAATTACAAGCTCCTCACAAACAACAACTGATGATTATTCAATTACAAGCCCACCACAAACAGCAACTGACGATTATTCAATTACAAGCCCACCACAAACAGTAACTGAAGATTATTCAATTACAAGCCCATCACAAACAGCAACTGAAGATTATTCAATTACAAGCCCATCACAAACAGCAACTGTCGATTATTCAATTACAAGCCCATCACAAACAGCAACTGATGATTATTCAATTACAAGCCCACCACAAACAGCAACTGACAATTATTCAATTACAAGCCCAACACAAACAGCAACTGTCGATTATTCAAATACAAGCCCACCACAAACAGCAACTGTCGATTATTCAAATACAAGCCCGCCACAAACAACAACTGACGATTATTCAATTACAAGCTCCTCACAAACAACAACTGATGATTATTCAATTACAAGCCCATCACAAACAGCAACTGAAGATTATTCAATTACAAGCTCCTCACAAACAACAACTGATGATTATTCAATTACAAGCCCATCACAAACAACAACTGACGATTATTCAATTACAAGCTCATCACAAACGGTAACTGACGATTATTCAATTACAAGCCCCTCGCAAACAGCAACTGACGATTATTCAAATACAAGCCCATCACAAACAGCAACTGATGATTATTCAATTACAAGCCCATTACAAACAGCAATTGAGGATTCTGTAAGTACAAGCCAATCGCAAACAGGAACAGTAAGTACAGTTCAACCCAATACAGAAAACTCTTATGGATCAACCCAAATAATTACTGATTGGTTATCTACATTATCTGTATCAGTCACTGAAGAATCATCAATTCCTATTGTATCAGCTATAGTTACAACAAGATCTTCTGGAACAACTGAACCTACTTCTCTGTCATCCATTCCAACCAATTCCCTTACTGCAGATACATCAGTTACTGTTGAGTCATCCATGTCAACATTAATGACCACAGAATCATCAAAGCCAAGTGACCTTATTACTGCTGTAACATCTAGTTCAACTGTCTTAGCAAGCACAGTGTCTTCTACTGATTCAACTAGTCCAGCTAATGGACTCACTGTTTTAAAGACTAGTTCAACTGCACCAATAAGTGGTGATAGCTTGCTGTCATCTACCCATTTCACTACAGAATCACCAGGACCAAGCAATACAGAATCATTCATTACTACAACTCTACATACCACTGAATCACTAAGTTCCACACACACGAATACAGTTGACTCGCCAAGTTCAAATAGTCAGAGTACTGCTTTATCAGCCATACCAACTGGAATGGTTACAGCCGAGAAATTTAGTTCTCTAAAACCAGTTACTACTAATTCACAAACTTTAACTGGGCAAGTTACAGTTGAATCTTCCACATCATACGAGACTATCACAGCTGGATCGTCTAGACCCACCAACACACTTGCCACTAGTGTAGAATTTTCGACTGTAGGGGTTACTAATGGGTCTTTCAAACCAACTGATTCTGTTTCCTCAGACACATCTGCAACACCCAAACCATTTACTTTAGGGCAGTCAACATCTACATCAATTTCAATGGCATCATCAAATCCAACAGCTGTCACTCTTAATTCATCTGAAGCAGTATCTTCTGAAAGTTCCAAAACATTTGCATCTACCACTGCAGGGTCCACAGCACCAACAGATCAAGTTACTGCTCACTCTCACAGTCCAACAACAAGAACTACTAAGGAATCACTAACATCAACAGAGATATTTACACTTGAATCATTCAGACCAACAGAGCTAAGTACTGCCGACTCAGCTAGCAATGTGCCTGTGCAGACAACATCTGCAACACCCGAACCATTTACTTTAGGGCAGTCAACATCTACATCAATTACAATGACATCATTAAATCCAACAGCTGTCACTCTTAATTCATCTGAAGCAGTATCTTCTGAAACTTCCAAAACATTTGCATCTGCAACACCCAAACCATTTACTTTAGGGCAGTCAACATTTACATCAATTTCAATGGCATCATCAAATCCAACAGGTGTCACTCTTAATTCATCTGAAGCAGTATCTATTGAAAGTTCCAAAACATTTGCATCTACCACTGCAGGGTCCTCAACACCAACAGATCAAGTTACTGCTCACTCTTACAGTCCAACAACAAGAACTACTAAGGAATCACTAACATCAACAGAGATAGTTACACTTGAATCATCCAGGCCAACAGAGCTAAGTACTGCCGACTCAGCTAGCAATGTGCCTGTGCAGACAACATCAGCAACACCCAAACCATTTACTTTAGGGCAGTCAACATCTACATCAATTTCAATGGCATCATCAAATCCAACAGCTGTCACTTTTAATTCATCTGAAGCAGTATCTTCTGAAACTTCCAAAACATTTGCATCTGCAACACCCAAACCATTTACTTTAGGGCAGTCAACATCTACATCAATTTCAATGGCATCATCAAATCCAACAGGTGTCACTCTTAATTCATCTGAAGCAGTATCTATTGAAAGTTCCAAAACATTTGCATCTACCACTGCAGGGTCCTTAACACCAACAGATCAAGTAACTGCTCACTCTTACAGTCCAACAACAAGAACTACTAAGAAATCACTAACATCAACAGAGATAGTTACACTTGAATCATCCAGGCCAACGGAGCTAAGTACTGCAGACTCAGCTAGCAATGTGCCTGTGCAGACAACTTCAAATGTGACACCAGAAACCTTCCAAACAACAGGAGAAACTACCACTGGGTTAACAAGTGCTACGAATTCTCCAGCTACTGCAGTAATTCTAACCACTGGTACCATTCTGGCAACAACTACACCCACAAGTAAGTAGACCAAATTAAAGCAGTATTAAAAGAGAAGTATGGCTTATTTTTAAATCTTATTTACCTAGCAGGATGCAGCATCTGTCCCCTGCTGTCTCTAACTGAGTGATCAAACAAAACATTCAGCTGTGACTGTCAGTCTCTGGTTCTTTGCTCTGCCCCTCCCCCCTCATGATCACAGGAGCGCTGGGCTGTGGAGAGGGTGGGAGCAGCTGGCTCAGGCTCTCAGCAGCTCACTGAGAGGCTGAGCCAGGTTCCAGTCCAGGCTCCTGGGTGAATCCCAACCCTATGGCTGCCAACCATATGGCTGCAATCTTTCTCTAGCCTGGACCGGCTCTGTGACCTCAGACCTGACCACAATACAGTACGGGTCACAGGAGTGCAGATCAAATGGCACTCCTGTGATGCACAGGAGAAGTACAGCCAAATGAGCTTTGGCTGTACTTCTCCCTTAAACCCAAAAGCAAACATTTATTATATTGCAGCTTAACAACACTTAGATGTGATGAGTGCATCTTTTTTGTTTTTTCATTCTTCAATTTTTTTCCAGTGATCTAGTCAGTAAGTCTGTTATTTTTCCAAAAGAACAAGCTCTCCTCCAGTGTCAGTTGACATTTAACACAGACAGGGGTGCTTAAAATGGCCAGCTTTTATTTATTTCTCTAAAACCTTTATTCAATTAGTATACTAACTGATTATACATTGTGAGCTGGAGTTCGGCTTCAATGTATTAGTGTCTTTCAATTTGCTAGTACATATAACCCTAATGATTGGTAATCTACAATATATTACATTTTTGGTTTTAGGTTTAATACTGCTTTAACTAAACTGCATTATTTTATTCTTCTCTCCTAACTTCTCACTGTAATAATTTGTTTTTGTATATTGTCTACGTATGTACTATGCAACTGCTATATAGGTTTAATTTTGTTTATTATCCAAATTTGACCCTATGTCACTTTAATTTCTTTCACATCTAGGTGTTATCCGGCCCTGTATGAATGGTGGCTACGATGATGGTGCAAAGTGTGTGTGTAAGAAGAACTTCTATGGGACTTTTTGTGAATTCATCCTGAATGAGATCAGACCAAGTACGTTTTTTTTTTAATTCATTTTGGAATATCCTTGCCAAAAAATAGAATTATAATAAAGTATTTAAGCAATGTGCCACAACTGGAACTAGTTCTGATGTATTTATTTATATATATTTTTTATAGTGTAGGAAAGAATCAGAGCTTTTGGCAAGTTTTCATTGTAGTCTGTTTTCCCCTCACTTCTTGTCCTGGACTCAGCAATAAAAACACAATCAATGTTCTAACCCCTCTCAATTACATAAACATAAAAAGAAATTGGTTGCTGGCTATGTCTCCTTTAGAAAGAAATCCCATCTCTTCCTGAATCTAACCAGGATAGGAAGTAAGAATACATTTTCTGAGTGGGGATAGGACATAAAAAACATAGCAGATTTGTTAACATGTTCCCCTCTGTACAATAGAAAAAATATATAATATTAATAATGTTTATATGCCTTAACCCTCAATAGTATTTAATAACATCTTAGTGTTCTCAGTGGCTTTTCTGGCTCAGTTTGATTTTCTTAAGTCTTACCATTCCTTTGCTTGTGTCATCATAGCTATTCAAGCCTCAGTAGATGCCGCAGTCACTGTGATTAATGTGAATTTTTCTGAACAACTTCAAAACTTTGAATCTGAAGAATATAAAGTTTTTGATAAAAGATTTCAAGAACAGGTATGCTGAGCAATTTTATATATATATATATACATATATATATATATATATATATATATATATATATATATATATATATATATATATATATATATCCATTTTATATATATTATTATTTTATTAAATTTTTTTATTATGTTTTTGTTGAAAATTAAAGCTTAATCTTTTTCAATTACTATATATTCTTCCTATCTGCAGATGACCCTTGTGTTTGAAAAAATTCCGAACTACCAAAGTGTAGAGATTCTCAATATTTCGTGAGTATTATAGGTGGGAAATCCGGGAGGGGAGGAGATTCCCTTGCAAAGTAAAACGCTTATTTGTCTTTAGTAAATCAAACGCATTAATAGCATGCATGCAATAAAACGAAAGTTTAAATTTGATGACAGGTTCACTTTAACATCACACAACTATTCTATTTCTCACCCTGTCCAACATCCATTCGAACCTTACCTATAGATTAACCTTTCATTTTATCGGCTTTGGTCCTGTAATGATCTTCTTAGTCCTAATGTTCTAAAGTCCTAACGATATTCCTTTTTTTTTCAGGCAAGGAAGTGTGGTGGTTGAATACTTGGTCTTGCTGAATGTTACCCCCAATGAACATGACAATGTTGTGACTTTAATGGCAACAATAATTCATGGCACAGATTGCACAAGCAAATCCATAGGTAATGGCGAGAAGAACATAGTTAAATAGTTACATAGTAGTTGAGGTTGAATTAAGACAACAGTCCATCCAGTTCAACCTGTGTAGGTGTGTGTGGACGTATTCATTTCCCGTACCCCTGAATGGTTTGATCTTTGAGATGTGAGTCCAAAAGTCTTTTAACCTTCCTAGCGGTATTCCCGAGTGTGGCTCTGGGTTAAATTTCAGTGCCAAAAGCGGTAACCCCCAGCCACACACGGGGCACCACCAGGAAGATCACTGGAACCTGTAAGAGAGGGTACTCACCTTGTCCCCGGGATCCAGCGTTCCCACCCAGTGCCCTTTCCTGCAGTTTTACTGTACTTTTTATGTATACAATATACGTATATATAATATATGTATATATATATATATATATATATATATATATATATATATATATATATATACAAACCCGATTCCAAAAAAGTTGGGACACTGTACAAATTGTGAATAAAAACAGAATGCAATGATGTGGAAGTTTCAAATTTCCATATTTTATTCAGAATACAACATAGATGACATATTGAATGTTTAAACTGAGAAAATGTATCATTTTAAGGGAAAAATAAATTGATTTTAAATTTTATTGCATCAACACATCTCAAAAAAGTTGGGACAAGGCCATGTTTACCACTGTGTGGCATGCCCTCTTCATTTTAGAACAGACTGCAAATGTCTGGGGACTGAGGACACAAGTTGCCCAAGTTTAGGAATAGGAATGTTGTCCCATTCTTGTCTAATACAGGTTTTTAGTTGCTCAACTGTCTTAGGTCTTCTTTGTCGCATCTTCCTCTTTATGATGCGCCAAATTTTTCTATGGGTGAAAGATCTGGACTGCAGGCTGGCCATTTCAGTACCCGAATCCTTCTTCTACGCAGCCATGATGTTGTAATTGATGCAGTATGTGGTCTGGCATTGTCATGTTGGAAAATGCAAGGTCTTCCCTGAAAGAGACAATGTCTGGATGGGAGCATATGTTGTTCTAGAACTTGGATATACCTTTCAGCATTGATGGTGCCTTTCCAGATGTGTAAGCTGCCCATGCCACACACACTCATGCAACTCCATACCATCAGAGATGCAGGCTTCTGAACTGAGCTCTGATAACAACTTGGGTTGTCCTTGTCCTCTTTAGTCTGGATGACATGGCGTCTCAGTTTTCCAAAAAGAACTTCACATTTTGATTCGTCTGACCACAGAACAGTTTTCCACTTTGCCACAGTCCATTTTAAATGAGCCTTGGCCCAGACAAAACGCCTGCGCTTCTGGATCATGTTTAGATCTGTATTCTTTTTTGGCCTATAGAATTTTAGCTGTTAACGGCGAATGGCACGGTAGATTGTGTTCACCGTCAATGTTTTCTGGAAGTATTCCTGAGCCCGTGTTGTGATTTCCATTACAGTAGCATTCCTGTATGTGATGCAGTGCCGTCTAGGGGCACGAAGATCAAGGGCATCCAATATGGTTTTCCGGCCTTGACCCTTACGCACAGAGATTGTTCCAGATTCTCTGAATCTTTGGATGATATTATGCACTGTAGATGATGATAACTTCGAACTCTTTGCAATTTTTCTCTGAGAAACTCCTTTCTGATATTGCTCCACTATTTTTCGCCGCAGAATTGGGGGAATTGGTGATCCTCTGCACATCTTGACTTCTGAGGGACACTGCCACTCTGAGAGGCTATTTTTATACCCAATCATGTTGCCAATTGATCGAATAAGTTGGTCCTCCAGCTGTTCCTTATATGTACATTTAACTTTTCCGGACTCTTATTGCTACCTGTCCCAACTTTTTTGGAATGTGTAGCTCTCATGAAATCCAAAATGAGCCAATATTTAGCATGACATTTCAAAATGTCTCACTTTCAACATTTGATATGTTATCTATATTATATTGTGAATAAAATATAAGTTTATGAGATTTGTAAATTAGTCCATTCCTTTTTTACTCACAATTTGTACAGTGTCCCAACTTTTATATAATTGGGTTTGTATGTATATATACAGTATATGTGTATATATATATATATATATATATATATATATATATATATATAGAGTAGGAGAGATAAATATATATATATATATATATATATATATATATATATATATATATATATATATATATATATATATATATAGATAGATATATATATATATAGATATATATATCTATATATATATATATATATATCTATATATATATATAGATATATAGATATATATATATATATATATATATATATATATATATATATATATATATATATATATATATATATATATATATCTATATATATATCTATATATATATATATATATATATATATATATATATATATATACACATACACACACATACTTTAACTTATTTATAGTTATTTATTATATTATAATTTATGATTTTGTGTTTCAAACTTTATCATACCTGAGATGTTATAAAGAAGAACACACAGTAAAAAAAAAAAAAAATCATATGTAAATAGTTGGTTTGGGCTGCTCATTCTTAAGAATTACATGCAAAATAATGGTACCACTTTCAGCACCTAAAATCGGAAAGAATCATACTGCCAGGGAGGTTAAAAGATACTCCCCACAGTTACCACCATTTGTGGTAGAGAATTCCACAATGTTATAGCCCTTACTGTAAAAAAACGCCTTTTTAGCCTGAGGTTAAATCTCTTCTCCTCTAATCGCATTTTATGGCCTCATGTCCTCTTACATTCCTTGCGACTGAATAGTTTTTTTTCTATGCTGAGATCACCATTGAGGTATTTGTAAATCGTTATCATGTCTCCTCTCAGGCATCTCTTCTCCAGGGAGAATGAATCAAGCGCTTGTAAGCTCTCCTCATAATTAAAGTCTTCCAATCCCCTAATTCATTTAGTTACCCTTCTCTACACTCTCTCCAGTTCCAACACATCCTTTCTGAGGATTGGCGACCAGAACTGGACAGGGTACTCCAGATGCGGTTCGACCAGAGTTTTATAAAGTGGTAGGATTATTGTTTTATCTCTGGAATACATCCCCTTCCTTATGCATGCTAATATTCTGTCGGCTTTGGCAGATGCAGCTTGACATTGCATGCTATTGCTTAGTATATCTTCTACTAAGACCCCCAGATCTTTCTCTATTCTTGAATCCCCCAGAGGTTCCCCCCCAAAGCGTATTTTGCATTTATGTTTTTAGTCCCTAAGTGGACATTTCCACATTAAACCTCATTTGCCATGTAGTTACCCAAACTAAGATCAACCTAACTTAAGCCGATTTAGGCAGATTCTGAAGACAATACATATACGTAATGCAATTATAGACAAGAATGCAGAAAAATACTTTTTCTTTTCCATAAGGGTAGAGCTTGGGAAAATTTGGTGTTGGTTGATAGGGTGGTTCTGAAGAGAATTTTTGTTGATTCTTAAAGAGTTTTGCATGAAAATATTTGGAAGTACAGTATTTAGACAATCCACTGCATTTCTGTTGCTGTTGTGTACACCTTTCACATCAGCAAACATTATATATTTGCAATAGCAAAAAATACATAAATGCATGGATGAATCAAACGTATATTAAATACAATGTATTGCCAGCATTAAAGCTTAAAATATTATATTTTTAAAATGTAAACATTATTGAATTTTTTTCTTTCAGAAACTCTATGTTTTGTGGCAAATAAGACTAAATTTGAAAAGATTGAGTTAAATCCAACAGGTAACTTATGTTCGAATTGGTAACAAATGTTTTGTGTATTTTTGTAAGCACACATTTTACTATATGTATTTGAAAAAAGTTGCCCCCTAATTTATATCAAAAATGAAAAATGTAATATATTGCAATTTACCAATTCTTAAATATGGTGGCTGTATGTTTTCCCTTTATTTGCATCTGGTAATCCTGCCAGTAAGTCTGTTATTTTTCAACAGACCAAGCTATCCAGTGAAAGTATCAGTTAGAAGATTAAGACAAACCATTTAACACTGACAGGGGTGCTTAAGTGGGTCAAATTTTATTACGGTAAAACCTTTATCCCAAAAGAAAAAAAATGCTTCTGCTTAAAAATTTTAGCTGGAGTACAGCTTTATTTGTTAGCCAAGTCCTTCTAAATCCGCTAGTGCATCTAACACTACCATCACCCCAGATTGACAATGCTGCTGTTCCCTTTGCTGCTTCATCCAGAGTGGAGAAACCCTTAGGTGGGTTTCCTCACATCCAATGTGCATAACAGGAGAGTGTGACTGGCTTTCAGTGGAACAGTTACATACAGCGCCGGTGCGGCCGCGGTGTGAATTTCAAAAGGGTCCTCTGTGTCTTTGGTTTTGATTCAGGTGCGAATTCAGATAAAAATTTGGCCCTGGATCGGTGAACAAGGACACATACCGGACCCCATGCTGTGAACTGCCACCGCAGCATATGTAAACCCAGCTTAAGAAAGGAAATGTTTTAATGGCCAGATCACAAGGTAAAAATAAAATAAAACCTAAAAAAAGAAAAATAATGCCGCCAACACATTAAAGGTTTGTAATCTGCAATATATAACATTTTTGTTTTTGGGTTCAGATCTCCTTTGGACTGACTATACTTAGTTAAGCCCCCTACACACGTACCGATTGTCGGCCGTAAATATTCGGCCAACGGCCGATCGGTCGATTGTAGGCTTGTTAGTATGATGCTTCCGACAGCCGACAGCGCATTTTCGGCCGAACAGAATCTGTTGTGCAGGCATTAAAATTTTTGTTGGCCAACACCAGAACGGCCGATTGTTCCTCAGTCAGTACAGAATTCGGCCGACAATCAGCAGATTTGCATTACTCAGAGAAGAAAAAACACACGGAAAGTTAACCATCACATGACATCACTTCTGCAGTCGGCTGTTGTTGGCCGACAAAATTCGTGTGCAGTCTTTTGCACTTTTCAGAGGACAGGACATCCCTGGACAAAAGACGGCCGATCGGTCGGCCGACGATCGGTACGTGTGTACGAGGCATTCCATTTTCATTCAAATGTTCATACAGGAATACAGAAAATCATTTATCATTCTTTCTGGCCATCAATGAGGGAAATTTACAAAAACTGGAGCACTCAGAATTTGGTGCAGCTGTGCATGATAGCCATTCAGCTTCAACCTTTAGCTTGTTCAATTAAGCTTTGACAAAAAAAAAGAAAAAACTGGAACCTGATTGGTTTCTATGCAAAGCTGAACGTTCCAGTTTTATTAAATCCCCCCAAATGAGTGAACTAATTTTCTTTAACCACTTCTGGACCGGAAGGATTTGCCCCCTTAAAGTCCAGGCCATTTTTTGCGATTCAGCACATACTTTAATAAAATTGATGTTCTTTTTTCCCACAAATAAAGCTTTCTTTTGGTGGTTTTTGATCACCTGTGCAATTTATTTATTTATTTATTTATTTTGCGCTATGAACAAAAAAGAGCAACAATTCTGGAAAAAAAACAATATAATTTACATTCTGCTATATAACATTCCCAAAGAAAAAATCCAAAATCAAATGTTTTCATCCTTTTAGGCCAATTTGTATTCTACTAAATATTTTTGGTAATAAAAAATTGCAATAAGCGCATTTTGATTGGTTTGCACAAAAGTTATCGTATCTACAAACTAGGGAAAAGATTTATGTAATTTTTAATTATTTTTTTGTTACTAGAAATGGCGGCAATCTGCGATTTTGCAACATTGTGGCACACAGATCGGACACCTAACTGACATTTTTAACACTTTTGGGGGAACCAGTGACATTACTACAGTAATCAGTGCTAAAAATGTGCACTGCTACTGTATTAATGACACTGACAGAAAAGGGGTTAATCCAGTGGTGATCAAAGGGTTAAGTCTGAGCCTAGGGGAGTGTTTTATAACTGTATAGGGGAGGGACTTGTGATATGATCAGAGACCTGTGTTCCTATATAGAAGGATCACAGGCGCTCTGTGATCATTTCAGAGAGAACAACGGTCAGCTGTGTTTACAACAGCTGACCGTCCTTCTCTCTCAGCGGGGAGCAATTGCAGGTGCCCAGTGGAAATCATACCGCCGGTCCCGTGGATCGGCATCCCCGCTGCCTACGGGTGCTCGCCCCCAGGACTGCTCCCGTGAACCGATGTACCCATACATCAATTCGCTCAGCCGAGCCAGCCTGCTGCAGTATATCTGCGGCGGGCAATCGGCAAGCGGTCAAAAGCCCCTAAAACTTCATCCAGACCTGATTTTTGAATTGAAGGTGTATTAAAGAGTTTCATTACAATATGTATGATTTTCCCAAATGAAAACTACATTCACAATTACAATTTCATGTATTCAAATTTCAAGTTTTTTTCATCACTAGGGTCAAAAAAAGAATGTTGATTTAACCCCACTTACCATTAGAAAATCAAACAAACATTCTGAAAAATGAAAAATTTCCATTGAAATTTTACTGGGGTATGGCCAGCTTTAGATGTTAACACAAACAATAATGTCTAGGGTTTTTCAGTTATAAACAGTCTAAATCGTCTGGGTATCACATCAATGTTTACTCTTTTGTTGTCTTCCAGATGTCTGCTCAAAAACAGAGGACATTCCACTGGAATACCGGAAGTTCTATACGCCAAGAAATGTATCCGGTGTGATAATCTGTGTTTCTGAATGCAGTGACAATAGTGAGATTCCAAGGAAATGCAACAAGGGGCAATGCTCAGTGACACTAAAAGGACCCCATTGCTAGTAAGTGTCGATCCATATTTCCAACTACCATTACTATAATAAAGAATGCAGAGTCAAAAGTCATGATGAATTAGCAGCTTTATCCCTATACAGGATACTCATGCAAACTATTTCCATTACTAAAAAAATTGCAGTAAATTATGTGTAATGAAAGTTATACAGCAACACTCAATGCCAGGCAGCACCTGTAAAAGCAAATGAAATATTAAGGAATGAAATATGAGACTATAATAAAATACTTTCTCTGCATAAATCACTTTCAAACAGGACATTGATAGACCATGAGCACGTGCCCCCAGGTCTTCTTCTGGGTGCCCCAATTTTCCTTTGAAGCCTGATTCCAAGAATGGTCTTCTAGACATCTAGAACATCCATTTTTGCTGAACTGTGGTTCACAGAGATAGAAAAAGTGGCACAAAGGACATTTGAGAAACATTTCCCCAGTCTGTCTTCTTTTCCAAGATTTCCCTGTAAGCTAATTGTCAGAGGACTATTGGGAAAAAGGGGGAAACTGGAAAAAGGAAAATAGACCAAAGGGAGAGAATTTAGAAAAGGCTTATAATGCCTCTTCTAGAACACAGTATACAGTTTTGGAGCATTTTGGTGGAAAAATTTAAGGTGGACAATTAAATTAGAAAAACAGATGAAAATGTTCCAATAATGGTCTTCTTGACCTCTAGGACATCATTATTCGCTGAACTGTGGTTTTTACATTCTTATATTATGGAAATGGAAAAAGTGGCACAAAGGAGATTTGAGAAATCTTTTCCCAGTCTGTCTTCTTTTCCAAAACGTCCCTGTAAGCTAATTGTAAGAGAACAATTGGAAGAAAGTGCAAACAGGAAAAGGGAGGATAGACCAAATAGAGAGAATTCAGAAAAGGCTTGTAAGGCCTCTTCTAGGATACAAAAATTTCAGTTTTGGTTCATTTTGGCGAAAATTTTACAAAACAGAAAATATGATGAAAGATTGGAAACACTAGGTAGGTTTCAAAAGTTTAAGTATGGCCAAGATCAGTATAAAAATGTGTCTAATGAACTTGAAATCAGCATATTTTGATCTATTATTTAATCTCTCTTATTAGAATTAATAACTTCCACAGTTATAATTACTAAAGCATAATATGGATATACTTTGATCCATTGTCTACTAGGAGGGGAGGAAGGAATTTTGTTTTTCTGTTATTTGTCAAAATTAGCTTGTGACTTTAGAGATTTTTTTTTTCTGGTCCACACATCTAAGGCTAGCCCAAAAAGTCAAGTGGTCATAAGAAAACTTTTTTTTTAATTTCAAAATGAGTTTCCTAATATTTTTGCCTTTCTATCTTTTATCTTGTCTAAAATTATGCTAATTTTTTTATTATTAATATTATTATATTCAGCTGTGAGACTTCTGACCAGTTCTGGTACACTGGAGACAACTGCCAAAATGCTATCAGTAAACCCGGAGTTTATGCTGGAGTGTCTGTGGGCGTTGCTGTGTTACTCATCGCAATCGTGACACTGTCTGTGATCTCATACCGACGACGTTACATGTCAGACAAAGACAAGTGAGTAGTATCTTTATCATTTGCAAACAGCTGGACAGCAACATTTCATTGAACTTCATACTTCATTTCAAGCATTGGACCCTTACTACATCCCATTTAAAAAGTGCATTTTTCTTGTCACTCATGAATAAAAAATCTATCCTAGTGCATGTGAAAGAGAAAAGGAGGCACAAACACCTAGTGCATTACCCTTGGACACCTTAAAAACTTTTTATTAAAATGCCAAACACATACTCACAGACATGAAGAGCAAAAATTTCATTGAATGAGTCCACACATGTGGAAGTAATCGTCCCTGTAGTTGGACCGCTGATGAGTTTCGGGAGGAACGCTCCCTTCCTCAGAGCTAATCCACCTTTCAGCGAGGTGAAATTTATACTGGATGTCAATTTGACATTTCACCTACGTGTTAGCGCCTCCATTTATCTTTCACATGCACTTCTGTTTGGAGTCCCCTGCCTGAGGAGAGCGGCACACCTAGTAGTCCTATCGGAGCGAGCACTTGGGTGATTCAGTTGTTTGAAAAATTTATACTAGACTGAGACTGCATGGTCCTGATCTATAAGTATACACTGTGGATGTTTAATGTCACTAGAGACTACAGACAGTTTATTGTTCAAACTCCTGTCTGGTAGTCTTGCAGGATGATCAGCAAGGTGCAACTAATTTTGCTACTCGTGTGAAGGAAAGAAATTTATTTTATCAATGCAGTAAGCAATCTTTTATACTAAAGTATATCTAAAGCCCTTTTATAATTTTGAATATAGTATGACATTACTAAATACCCCTAGTGTTGGTGTCTAGTGTTTCTAGTTTAAAGTGGCATCTTAAAAGCCCCTTCCTTTGGGGGGGGGGGGGGTTGATTTACTAAAACTGGAAGTGCTAAATCTGGTGCAGCTCTGAAAAGAAACCAATCAGCTTCCATGATTTGTTGTCAAAGCTTAACCACTTTAAGACCGGAAGGATTTGCCCCCTTAACCTCCCTGGCGGTATGATTATGTCAGGAATTACATACCAAAAGCGGTACAATTGTTTTCATGGAAATTTGGCGTTATGTATTATAGGCCTACAATTCTTAGTAATTACTGACTTAAACCTGACCAAAACAAGAGTCTAGTAGACATCCCAGATGTGATAAATTTGAAACACAAACGCGTGAATTATAATCGAATCAATAATTATTATTTAATTATTATTATTTAATTATTATTTAATATATAATATATATAATAAAATTATATTATTGATTAGATTATAATTCATGCATTATATATTATATATAGATATATGTGTGTGTGTATATATATATATATATATATATATATATATATATATATATATATATACACATATATAATATATAACGCATGAATTATAATTGAATCAATAATATAATTTTATATATATATATATATATATATGCATATATACGCGGTATATATATGCATATATATATATATATATATATATATATATATATATATATATATATATATAAATGTATATATATATATATATATATATATATATATATATATATATATATATATATATATATAATATAAAATGTGTTTTGTGTTTTGTGCAACGTTTTTTTTTTTTTTTTAATTTCCCTCCCTAGTTCCGCTCCCATGCAGCATTGCTGCTGCAGGGAACGGAACTAGGAAGTGATCAGACCGACGGAGGACGGAGGAGCGGCGGGACTCTTGGCTGCTGATCTCAGCAATGAGAGATCATCGCTGGATCGCCAGAATAAGGTAAGAGAACACCGCTGCGCTCTCTGCACATCCACCCCGAGCGTGACTCGGGGTTACCGATCCTGCAATGAAAAATCCACCCCGAGTCACGCTCGGGATTACCGCCAAGGTGGTTAATGACCAGGCCACTTTTTTCAACTTGGCACTGCGTGACTTTAACTGACGATTGCACGGTTATGCGACGCTCTAACCAAACAAAATGTACGTCCTTTTTTTTAGAGATTATTTTTGGTGGTATTTGATTACCTGTGCGATTTTTTATTTTTTTTGCTATACACAAAAAAGAGAGACAATTCTGAAAAATTTTAGGCCAATTTGTTTTTGCTACATATTTTTGGTATAAAAAAATCACAATAAGCAAATTTTGATTGGTTTGCGCAAAAGTTATTGCGTCTACTAAGGAAAAGATTTATGTCATTTTTATTGTTTTTTTTTTTTTTTTACTAGTAATGGTGCCCGGTGTCGATCTGCAATTATTTGCGGGACTGCGACATTGTGGCAGACAGATCGGATCCCTAACTGACATTTT